>NC_034410.1:18518926-18554986 GCF_002078875.1 Numida meleagris | reverse complement strand
TTTTTTTTTTTTTTTTTTTTCTGGAAACAATAGACATCACTAGCAGTAACACAAACTATGCTTTTTTCCAGAAAATACAGGAATTTAGTCATCTGGAAAACATTAATAGATAGTTCATTTATACAAACTGTGTGTTTTGCCATTGAAAATCTGATACCTTGAATACAGTCTTTATCTATAGCTGTAGCTCAAGTAAGTAATAAATAGATACCTCTTTAAACTATTGGCATCATTTTGTTTACAGGCCTTGAAAATCTTTCTGTTCCTGTATCAGTCACTTGCAATCCATGTGATGCAAAATCAGTGCTGAATTTCTTAACAGCGTTTTTACAGCTGATGCATAACCTCCTCATAAGTTTTGTAAGCATCTGCTAAAACCCTATGAGGAAAGAGTTCTTTAAAATTCTGGTTACTTAGTAATTCTCCTGTGTGGTCATGTTACTTTCTTATCTCATGTGTGCAAGCTATCAGGCAATAAATTCTGTCAATAAGTTAATGATACACACTAGACTTCCACAGCATGCACAAAAATTTTTTAGTCATAAACAATGTTATAATTTAGTTAAATATTA
Organism: Numida meleagris; assembly: GCF_002078875.1. Taxonomy (NCBI): domain Eukaryota; kingdom Metazoa; phylum Chordata; class Aves; order Galliformes; family Numididae; genus Numida; species Numida meleagris. The sequence goes on along the minus strand of NC_034410.1, from coordinate 18,554,414 downwards.
TTCAAAGACACGCCGGGTTGAAAGTCGCTGCTTCAGGGAAGCCATGTTTCATTGAGCTGTGGGTTTGGAAAGTGGCATTCTGAAAAAGTCTTTGAGAGATGTGTGAAAACGCTGACTTTTTTTCAGAGATACTTCTTAACAAATACTAGGCAGTAAGAAGTATTTCTTTTCCAAGTGAAAGTTTGGATAGTAGCATACCCCATGAACAAATCCATATGCTTTTGTCTGTTATACTGTGTTGCTCTGGCAGATATTTGTTCACCTACAGGAAAGGAATGGCAATGTGGTGGTGGCTGCTCTGCTCCAGCTGGGGAGTTGTGTGTTTTCACCAACCAGTGCAGAGGCGGCAGTGATGAGAGACAAGGTAAGCCTCAGTGGGCTTAATTGTATGCATGATACATTTTGATAACATAATCTGGCAGTAGTGGGAACTAGGGGAGAATTCTTCATGTCAGAAAGTATTTGAGAATTATTATTCCTGCTTCTCCTCTTTCTTCTGTCTCATTTTCTTCCTTGATTTACTTTTTGATGCTTCAGTTTCAGCCTACATACTGTACCTCATCATAAGTATTTGTACTGATGCTATATAGCAAAGCGAGCGTCTCCTCATCTATTTACAATTCAAAGGATAGTTTACAAATATTACTATCTTAATTTATGTTAAAATTATTTTCTAAAATTCAGATTTTATGCATTATATCTGTGTTAAGGCTTAAGAAAAACCAGCATCCTTGTAACTAGAGTCAAATACTGTAAATTGAAATGTTCAAAAGATATACTTTGTTTTTTCTGGGAGGAAAAAGGGGGATATTTTCTTGAATTTATGAATGGATAGTCCTAGCTTAACCACTGTAACATCAAGAGACTATGAATATAGTTGCTGCTGTTTTCCTTTAGGGAATTCTAACAATGAAAATGAATTTGAATGATAAAGTCTGAGTAAATTTGCAACAGAAATGTACTATTTCCAGAACAATGTAACAAAACTGTGCTGAAAATTATTTCATGCAGTGCATAAGATAGTCCTGCTCACTGAAGATCATTGATTTAGAGTGGAAGGACTTGGATTTGTTGTAACTTCTAATTTTAATTAAACGCTTATTGAAGTTCTCCTTACTATGCAGCAAAGGAAACCACTGCATTTGTTGGATTTGGGGGATTTAACTTTTATTTTAAAATCTTTAGGTGAACTTGTGTTTGTCCATGCACACACGTTAACTGGAATATGTAAATTCATCTGATATCTGGGAGGAAGAGTAGCAAATCAAATCCAGATTCCTTCAGCTGTGTGCCCAGACACCTTGAAATTTTCTTTGGCAATGTGCTTCTCATTTATCCAAATACAATCCAGATATATGTTTGGTACAGAAGTTCAGAATCAATTCTGGGATACTTGTTCTTAGTTCCTCTGCAAATAAGACAATAATTAACACTGTATTTTGTACTAACAAACTCTGTAACTTCATTGTGCTGCACTAAAACATTCCAAATGCCACTGCCTGAAAACAATGTCTATTGAATTCCCTGATGATAGATTTTGGTTTATTTAAAAAAAAAAAAAAAAAAAAAAAAAAAAAAGCACTTCCTCTAGGCCTCATCTTGTATTACGCTTATAGACTACACAACAAGATATACATACTTCCATTAATTTTTATGCAGGCTTTTTAACCATGTTTAAGTGAATACCACCACAGATAAACACTTAAAATGAAAGTAGAGAAGACTGCACCGAAGATCAGTTGAAAAAAAAATAGCATCCTATGAGCTGTGTGCTAGAAATAAATGCCAAAACATGTTCCAGGTAAAACAGGGAGATGAGGAAGAGCTGTGGATCTCTGAGTGACAGGCTGTGGACTCTGTGGCTGCTTAGATAATGGTCTGGGTTGCTCCAGGGCAGAAGTTAGCTGTCAAACATGGAGAGAGAGATCAGAGTGTCAATTTGAATGTTCACCCATCTGCCATACACTGTTCTGATCTGGGAATTTTGCAAAGTTATTTTTCCACTTCTGCTTTGCAGTCATATGTTTGTGATAGGTCCCTGCTGTTCTGTCTGTACCCTGAGCAGATTTGAGGATGTTTCTGCACTGAAAATATTACAAACATGGAATGTCAGATAGTTATTTAGGACTTCAGATGTGGTTTTTTTGTGTTTTGCCACAGCTTTGGAAAAGAAGTGGAATAATTATTTATTCACTATTTATTTACTATTATTTATTCATTTAATCCACTAAAATTTTATTGAAAAATATTCACTATAAACAGTCTTAAAATATTTTGTTCTTAGAATATCTGCAAATGAAGTTTTGTAAGCAGACGTACCTGAAATAAAACCTTAAAAAATAACTTGTTTCCTCCACACTTGGATTTTTTTGTGTGGATTTTTTTTTTATGTTTATTTGTATCTAATTCTGAGGAAAAATATATAGCACATCCCGCATACTCTCTTTCTGATCTTTTCCTCTCTCTCTTTTTTTTTTTTTTTTTTTGGCATATATGTCTTCCAGCAAATGTTTTCAAGTTAGATTTCCTGTGAAATTCCCTTGAAAAACAATTATGAATGATCAAGGATTTTCTTATTGAAAATGATACTGTTCTTACTGTTATGTACATCTTGATGTTTTCTGTCTATTTGAAAATTCCTAAGAAAATACTGAACATTATTTTGTGCATTTCATGTAATGTGAAACAGATACGCTTCAACTGTGTTTGTGCTTTTGATGAATTACTGAGGTGCTTCAGCCACTTCAAGAGCTGAAGTATAAAAGCAGCAATAAAATGTTGGTTGATGAATCAGTCAGTCTGCACATTAACTTGATTCTGGAATGCTTCTGTGAATTATATCTATTTTCCCCTCTATAATTAACTGTTGCCATAAGTTGATGTGAATATGAAAGCAATGAAGTTGGAGATCACAGTGTGACCTTAAAAGATGAAGTTGCAATATGATTTAAAATGATTAGTGAACTGTGATAACAACATAAAATAGACCAAAAGTATTATGAAGGACCTGGCGTGAGCAACTAATTTGCAATGCTGCATGAAGGCAATGTAGTCCTTGTATCTAACCAGAATCCCACTTAAAAGGCAGAGCCTTACTTTGCCCTTCTCCTCTGCATGAGAGAAAAAGCTGACAAATATTTTCCACAGAGTGCATGAAATCTGGATGCAGTCCCACATATCTGCCCTTCCGAATTTCTTGCAATTTAGGTTCCTCTGAAAAATGTGATTTTGAAAGTGACCTCTGCAAACCTCTTCATGAAGTGAGTTTACATCCTGGATGGATTAGAAGAAACGGCAACTCTGGTGTGGGACCTCCATATTCTGACCATAATGGGAATGACAGTAGTAAGAATCCTTGCCTTCGCTGAAGGAATCATGGGCTTTTACAAGTTATTTACTTCTGTATTACTTGCTTAAATTACTATTTTCTTGATAGATCTATTGGGTTCTGACATGTCTTCTGAGATGAAATAAAAACCTGGACACAAGAGCTTTCTAGGTGCTAATAATCAGAGTAGTCTAGAATTCTGGGGGGGGATGGAGGGAAGGAAGGCGTGGTTGAAGGGAGGAGAGTGGAAAGAAACAGTTCCTGCTCGTGGCTCTTGTTGTCCTGGAAGAATAAGTAATCAATCATCAAGAGTCACATTTATCCACCTGAGTGACTCCTACCTGTTACCTGTTACCATGTCATAATGTCAGTCATTACATTTTCAAATTTTAGAAATTAGAATTATTAATTAAAATAATTAATTAAAATTGAAACCTTGAGATATATTTGAATCTCTTCTTTAATTGATTTTTGAATGCCGAAAGAGTGTGTATCTGTTGTCTGTGACAGAATAATTTGAACGAACATTTGCTGTTTCAAATATTTTGAGAAAAGGTGATTTTGGATCTGGGAGTAGGAAGAGCTTTCATAGCCTATCTGAGCCAGCTTCTCTAAAACTTATTATATTGTCACTGTGTATCAAAGATTGTCTCTCAAAGGAGTAATTAATTGTTCCCTGTCCCCAGAGATATATATCCCTTATATTTGTCCTGTTGCCAACTTAACCTTGCTTTCCAGAACCTGTCTTCTTTCTTCCGGAATACTTAAATTTCTTCATAACTTAAATTGACTTGAACCAAATTTTTAGCTATAATGCATTTATTCCTGTTTTCCAAAGCTGTTAGAAAGCTTGTTTGTAAGAAAGCAAAGAAAGAGGTTAACAACTTGATGGAGAACTCTATTATCAAAGAAAAGATGTGAGCTTATCATCCAAACTGCTTAATTATCTTTTCTGTGTTTTCTTTCATAGTCTCTTTCTCCTTATCCATCCACCCCCACTCACTTCTCACAAACGCGGTAGTGATTTTGAGTCCTCGGTACATGCAAAGGAAGGCAGGCATAAAATGTTAGAGAGTATACAACAATATAACTTACAGAAGACTAAATTATTGCTATGAGACTGACAAGCCTATAGGAGTTTTTGACCTCACTCTTAAACTGCTATGATCTGGGGGTGTGGAAATTTGTACTATTCTCAAGCAAGCGCTACCTCTTGCGCTCTGCATAAGATACCAAACAGGTAACAGTTTCATTTAACAATTAATGTGAATTGTAGACTTAGAGGTGAACACCTGGAGAAGTTGTTGTTTGGTTATGAATATCTCATGTGTTGGAGCCAAATGAATGGGGCCAGGCTCTTTTCAGTGGTGCACAGAAAGAGGACAAAGGGCAATGGGCACAGACTGGAGCACAAGGGGTTCCGTAAAAACATGAGGAAGAGCTGCCTAGCTGTGAGGATGACAGAGCACTGAACAAGCTGCACAGAGATGTTATGGAGTCTCGAGAGATATTCAAGGCCTGCCTGGATGCTATCCTCTGTAATCTATTGTAGGGAACCTATTTTAGCATGAGGCTTTAACTTTCTGATCCCCAGAGGTCCCTTACAGCCCCTATGATTTTCTGGTTCTGTGATATGCTTTTAATAACTTTCTGCTTATATAGCATACAAGCACATCTTTCACCATGTATTCTGAAAATAAGACTCTTTTCAAATAAACATTAGGTTAAACTGTTTTTAGCAGAAAAATCTAGGTTACTACCAAAACTTTGTGAAAAAGTAAAGTAAGATTTATTTTAAGTGCATGAGTTAAAAATCAAGAGTTTTGCAACATGAGACTGGAAAATATAGACTGGAAAATATTTTGTACGTACAAAATGAAGTCCTGCGGTAGAGCATAAGAGGGAAGAGTTCCTGCCATCGTGATGAGTAATTGCACGCAAATTATCAGCGAAATCATTTAACTGATTTAGTTAACTGATCAGTTAACTGATTTAATTCTTTACTAGCACTCAGCTGGTTCTCTTTAGCTTTGTCCACGTGGTTCTTTATTTTCACGGATAATGTAGTTGAAAAATTTAGTGACAGGCACTTTGAAATCCAAAACAACAAAACTTTATGAATTGAAAGCTTTTATATCTGCAGACTTTGAATACAAAATTACTGTTCAAAGAATTTTTAAAATTACCAGTTCTGCCCCATCTAAGTAAGACTTAGAATCTGTGGTAGGTGAAATCTTTTTTTTTTTTTTTTTTTTTTTTTTGTGGTTTATATGTATTTATCTTTAGGGAAGCAAAATAAAAAAGTCCAAAGTGAAAAACCTGATAAAATTTTGCTGTCAGAGAGAGGGCCTTACTAACCCACCAAACCACAAAGTAGGAGGAGTATGCTTGTGGCTGACAGGCTTCAAAAGTACTGATGGAGTAGCTGTGGAAGGCCTAAAATCTAAAGGGAGTGCAGCAGTGCAATATGCTTCTCTGGAAGGAACTGCTCACTGAGCTGGACTTGTAGTCCTTTGTCAATGACTTTCCTCTTTCTCTCCCTCCCTTTATTGCACCTTGCATCCTTTAAATATAAAATTCAACGTATCTGAAAACTTCATGTTATGGAAGAGCAAAATTTAGACTAGTGGTATCTGATATTCTAAAATGGATGGAGATGTGTTAGAAGATGTAAAACAATCATGCTAGGAAGAGGCATAGTTACAACCACATTTCCCTTACTCTTGTTGAGCTGCTATACTTTCAGGTAAGACAAATGATTTTTTATTTTGTAACACGAGGAAAATGGTAGATTCTGAGAATGACTCTTCCTTCATTTGGGATCCAAGCATGGGGATACCACAACCTCCTCTCTGCTGTGAGGAAATTTCCTGAGCAGCCAGAAGCTTACCCACATCCTCTGGAAGAGCGGAACACTGTAGCCTCCTCTCACATCTTTCTCCACCTCCTTAAAGTCTTGAGCTGTTGTAGGTCACAACGGTTTGTTGTTTGGGCATGAAATATGCAAAATATTCAGTTGTTTAAGTCCTTTGTTCAGCTTACTAAGCCTTAGCTTTTTTCCAAAATTTTGCACTTTATTGAGAACTTAAGCCAGAAGCTTAAGTTACGAAAAATTTTGGAAGCCTACCTGAAATTTATCCTGAACAGAGAAGTGGTATATCAAAATGTAATATGAAGAAAAGCTTGGCATACAATAGCTATGAGTGTGCCATGAATCTTTTTCATGGAAAAAGTTCTAATTGGCTTTTTAGTTACTAATTCATACTTGAATGCCTCTTTTCTTGTTTTACAGTTATATTTCCCCACATTTTATGTATATATATTAATTTTTTTTAATAGCTTATTTCCTTTCATTATCCTCTGAAATGGGATCCTCTTCTGCAACATTGAGGTCCAATGTCTTGCTTCCAACTGATGAAGAACACATTTGCCAGGTATTTTGATGCATAGTGCTTTATTTTGGCTTTTTATCGTAGCACTTCTCTGGAACAAGTGTAACTTTTTTGTCCTAGATTACATTTCAGTATTGGATCAGTCAGGGTGGAGTATTGATGGTGGGGCTTCAGAAGCACTCTGAAGATGCTATTAAAAACATCTGGCTTGATTCAGGAGACCTGCAAAACCAGTGGAAAGCGAAAACCATCACGGTTAATAGCACTGAAAATTTTGAGGTTGGTATTGTGAGTTGACTGTAAATTGAACATAAAGGTAAAAGGTTTCTAAATTCTTTTTTTCTAGTAAGGCAAATCTAAATATCCTGTAAGTGGAAAGCATTATCACAAAATGTAAAAGAGATCAGCTAGTTGGAAGCTCAGGACTGGCACTAATAAATGCTGCTTGTTGTCATTTTTTTGGTGCTAAAGGTGATGATATACCTCACTTAAAATGTGCATGTGTCTTAAATAAGAGTATCTTATTGCATTGTAAACTACATACCTACCTATAGAAGTGATATACTTGGGATCTTAACCTTCAATAAAGTATGCTTTTACACTCAATCTAACTGCGTTGTTAAATTGAGGTTTAATTTATAAGTGTATTGTCTATGAAATACTATTCTATACTGATAGCTTCTGCTCTCTTGAGATACATCAGGTGAGAAATACTGAACTATTCATTGTAGCTGTGCTTTTCATCATAACTTTGACCCTTTATCACAGAATACATTTGTATGATGTTGTTGCTTAAAGCAAGTTGTTTAGCATACAAACCTGAAGGCATGAGCGCACAGCCTCATTTCCATAAAACATAAGAGTAACACAATTACTTGACTTGCAGGGGTAAAATTGTTAAAGCATTCAACAAGATGTGGAGTTTTGAAACAATATTTCCCTGTACAACTCTGGCTGAGGATGTATGTTACAAAATACATGCACCCAACTCAAGTATCAATGTTGTTACTTGTTGAAAACTTAGTTCTATCTGATATAAGCAGTTGTTTAGTGATGTGAGATTGTACTGGAGGGGTTTCCTTCTATATTTATTTTTCCATTCTTCGTATCATTTAGAAAATTGACTGCCTTTGGGGATGATCAATAAAATATGCCATCTTCCTGCCTCTAAATTTCTGGATCAAATCCTAACTAGGTTACAGATTGCAAACCTTGTTATGTTTTGGCTTTTGTAAAGCGAGCTGGCACATCCAACTTTAAAGAGACAGATGTCAACATTTCTGCGGTAATCATTACAATTGTCTGAAGGAATGTTGCTGGGCACCTCACAAACCCCCAAGAACAAGGCTGTCTTTCTTTGGTTGCAAGTTTTCCCCACAGTGACAGCCTGCAAGATGCCAGTCATTCAGTTTACTTGCGCTTCTGAACTTTTCCTTCTATGAGATCTTTAGCCTTACAGGGCTGTCTGTGACATTTTTCAAGAAAATGTTTCAAGTTATGCACAAATAAAAGAGTAGAAAGCTGTTGTCAAATAACAAGTAATCATATTTGTTCTCTGCATCAGCATGAAAAATTCCTGTTGAAAAAAAAACATTAAGACATGCTGAAGGAAAGAATAGAAGAGGCACCTTTCTAGAGAGATGGGATCAGAGTTGCAGCATTGACTCTGCTCACATTCTAGTCAGTAGCTACCCTTTCTTGGTATCTGGCTTCCTTCTTGTAGCTAAACACTTTTAATAGAAATAACAATTTGTCATGGGAGAAACCTCTTTGGGAGTTTAAGTCTCTCTTGCTGTATGATACTGGGATAATTTGCCTTTACAGGCTGCAACTCCTCTTGTGCAGGTCAAATACATATTTAAAATAAACCACACCCTCTCTATGCCCTCTCCTGTACCTTCCCCCCAATTCCTGATTTCCTTCCTGAATTGTGTAATCTTATACAGTGAAACACTACCATTGATGATAATTTAAAAGACAAATGCAGGTATTTTGGTACAATCTCTTACACTCAGATGACACACAAATTTACCCCTGGACTCTAAAGCTAATATTTGGGAAGTTACTATTCATATAATACTGTGCATTCACTATTAAGGGCTAGATTATACCTCTAGACGGATTGTGCCTCTAGAACTCTGGGAAAGACTAGAGTGGTAACTTTCCAAGAGACAGGGAATAATTTAGAGAATGATATTTGTATGTTTTGTCATTGAATTGCTTGTGGTTTTGTATTTTACTTGCATCCCTAAAGTAGAAAACTACATTTCAGAGACTTTTTTCAGTTTTCCGTTGAAAAAGAACATAGTTCAAGTCATGAGACTAGTTTACTGAATTATTCAGTAGCACAGCCTATCTTCATACGCATCTGTGCTTACCCCTGATGTTTAGTACTGTGAATCTCTGCTGCTTTCCAAGGAGCGTGGTTGCTCAGTTCCCTCCTGCTTCACTGCAGTAAGTTAAAATCTGGCTTTAAGACAGAAATGTAAAATATTGGTAGCTTCATCTAAATAGAGGATGTTTTTAGGAAAAACATCACTATTGTAATATTGGAACAGAATAAGTGTTGAGTTTTGCTTTTCATTCTGGGTACTCTTCAAGGTTTGTTTTGCCTGAAAACTTGTTGGTGAAAGGCTTCTAAACTGAAAAGGTATTTGGTGCCCTAACTTTGTTCCAGATGTCTGGTAAATTTTGAAAACAACCAGAAAACGTTCATATTTCCAGTCTCTGAGGGAAGAATTGTTTGATAAAACATACAGTCAGTTTCCTAAATGTTATGATCCCTCCTTAGATTTCAATGTATTTTGCTGTGGTTCCCAGATCTTTTCTATTAAAATTAGTTTGATTTTGCTCCTTCATCTGTTGCACTGGTGAATGTAATTTCTTGTTGATTTCATGTTAAATTCTGCAGGTTATCTTTTGTGGGATGGTGGAGAACCAGGTACAAGATGAAACTGTTGCTATTGATGATGTTTCTTTCAGTGAAGGATGTTCTCTAGCTTCTGGTAAGCATGCTTATTTTTCAGGAAATGTTTCATTTTTCTTTGCTTTTCTCTTTGATTAGAAGAGAAACACAAAGGAAAGAGATCCATATGGTACTTAAAGACTTTCTTAACTCCGTGTTTTTACGTGACTAATTTCCATTCCTCTAAACCATCATCTGTCAAATTACATCCAAACATATTTACAAAGAGTGACAATAAACACCTCAAGAAATCTAATATGTTACACTATACCTGCACAGGAGAGCACTAAGTTGTTATTGGGCAGAAAGAATCTTCAGCCAAAATCAGAACAAAGATCTGATATTTTCACATGGCTCAGGGAAAGCCTTAGAGCTGAGTTTAGGGAAATTCCCAAAGCACTTGTGTTTATTTTTAAATAAGTGAAAGGTCCTGCTCCTCAGCTGTATGGAAGATTATTTTGTTCTGCTCTGCTACATCCAAGTGTCAGGCGGTCAATTCTGCAGCTGAACCATCGGTGCATGTTGAGATTCTTCAGTAAAACATTTAGTCTTTCACTTTTTAACCCAACACACTTTCATGGGAAAAGAATGCAACCCATCCTAGCAAAAATTGCATTACTTGCTGCTCTCTATTACAGAAGGGGATTGCAGTGTGGTACCCAGGCCACAGCCTCAGCTGAGTACAGTTCTGGTTCAGAGCATCCCTTTTCTTCCTGCCTCTGAGACCTAGCAGAGACTGTGAGAGTATGGTCTTTAAAGTTAATGTGATGTAGGGATGCTGTGTTCGACACGCATACAGTTACATTTCAGAAACAGGTTTTTTTTCGTTTTTGTACTGTAGTTTAAAACGAAGATCTCTGGAGGTCCCATTGAGAAAATAGATGCATGTGGTTAATATTTTTGAGTGCTGAGCAATCACAAGCAGATTGTAGTTAAGACCAAGGCATGAATCTTAGTGTAAAGATTCAGGCAGGCAAAGGGGATCTCTGTTGGAGAAAAAAAGTTTGAGCTAATTGAACTCAGTTGTATAAGTCTTTCCATGTTTTGAGTTTTTTTTTAAATGAACCACTGCAGAAGCTAAATTCATATAAATGTTTTCATGTTGATGCCAGTCTTGCTTTTCTGTTTCGTAGAGGTTTCCTAGCAGTACTACTTAAATTTATAACTATGTGCGTACTCGTCTATGAACTCAGACAAAGTTGAATTTGAAATTGGCAATGAAAAGAGGAAATAAGACACATGTGGTATTCTCCCTCCTTCCTTGGAAGATTTCTGCAGATAAGAGACCAGGCTTAGAATACAAAGGAAAAAAATCAAACCATTGCCAGAATCTAGCAATGTACATGATTACTTGAGTAGTTCCTGTGGGTGGATATAAGTCTCTCTGTACAAATATACTGATTTCCTATTTTTCCATTAACAAAGTGCTTCTAAAGCAAACATAAATGAAAAGCAAATCAGTCACAGGGATGAAATACTGTCTCAAAGAGAGGAAAACATTAAAAATAGAAACAAATACATGTACTCAACAGAGCCTATAAATCTGTGTGCTAAACTTACCTTAGATGACAACTATTGAAATATGTAGTGAGGTATACAGATTGAGCTACAGCACTAAGTCATAGTCCAGTAAGAAGCCAATCTTATTCTGTGCCTCCACATTAGAAGTGAACTTCATTAGGAAACATCTAGGTTGTGCTCAACAGCTAAGGAACAGGTCAAACAATTTTAATTTTCTCCCTGAAAGAGTAATTTTACTGTTGAACATCTTCCAAAAATTAAAATAAAATGTCAGGCTAATGATAGCTTGAATTTGAAATAGCTTATTTCTGTAGTCCTTAAGGAATATCTGGTTAAGCTTTAATGCAATTGAAGTGGCCTTTTTCTAAATTTGTAGATAAAATCCATATTTTTAGTATACCTTTCAGATTTTCAATGCCAGTGTAAAAATATGTGAACTGTGCATTTGTACTCATTAGTATGACAGTGTTGTTAGGATCACGAATGAAGTAGCTTATGTATTTGTGTTTTAAGGAGTTTCCTGATCCAAACTTTGATGGGTAAAACCAAATGTAATTTCATAAAGTTTTGAAGTCTTTTCTTCTTCTACCCCTCGATCCCCAAACTGCGCTTTTGCAGTCTCATGTCCAGTTTTGAAAGGGAGATTTTTGTATATACAAACAATTTGAAGCATAACAATTTAAAATATCCTAGTCTTATTTTCTTCCCAACAGTTGTCAGATTGCTTCAATTATCACACAAGATTACTATTTTAACTATCAAATAGAAAATAGTAAAATTATGTTCTGGAACAGATGTAACATGATCTCCTCTAATTATAACTCTACCAGACATTCCATTCAAAGGTTTTATATTCTTATCCATGTGTCTACAATTGCCCTTAAGACATCTGTTTTGAATACTGACAAAGCATATACAAAGAACTCCTTTACTAGGACTGATTTTGCCATAGGCATAAGAACAAAGACCCCAAAGGCATGAAACTGAAATACTGTAAGGGAGAATGAGGTATTTGTGTTGTCCTCCAAAAACTGCTGGCAATACAAAAACAATATATCTTCTCTGCAATACTAGTGTGATTTTTTTCATTTTTTTTCCCCTTTTTATCTCTCCTGGAAAACTGCAGTACTGTATACATACAATTTCTAAAATTTGTAAAAAAGTCCAATATGAATTTTTACAACTGGCATCATCTCGGCTAAACGTAACTCCTTAGTTAATTCTTTTCATGTAAAGATGTAACCTTTAATATATATATATATATATATAAAGCAGAGCTTGGTGTGAGGTCATTAGAATGAATTGTTGTGGGGATGGGAGTAAAAAAAAATACTCAAACCAAAATGTTAATATTACTGTTATCTGATGTTAGAGAAAGGGTGTTTTGTTTTAAGAGACCAAGATTATTTGCAAAGGGAAAATCCTCAGATATTTATAAATGAATTTAAGTATGCAGAATTAATTGAAACATTTCCAATAATTAGTGTTTAACAATGAACTCGACTCTCCCTTTGAATTTATTTGCAACTCTCTTCAACTGTTGAAATTTGGCAAAATCAATCTTTTTATGAACCATTCTAGGATTTTGCATTTTCCTTGGGAAATAAGTTGCCAACGAGTTCTTCACAGTTGATGCACTTGGTTGAAGAAAAGGGAATATTCTTATGCAGCACTTCAATAAATGGAGGAAATGACAGGTTTATAGCATCAGTTGTCTTTACACTTTAATAATGTTGAGAAGTAGACATTTTTGTACTGCCGTTCTGCTTAAAATCATGATTTTCTTCCTCTAGCCATGGTTAATTATACATCATTTTACAGCTACCTTCTGACATCTCAAACGTCAAGAATTTTAAAATTCTTAAAAATGTGGTGGAGTGTTCAAAATTTTTTGGTTCTAAAATGAAGTCTTTTGTTGCAAGCATTATGGAAATGTTGTTAAACTAAAATTCTCAGTGTGAAGAGATTTTATGGTGGCATCATGTAGGAAAGAACATAAATATTTTTCTTCATCACATGTCATTTTTGATGTTTCCTGGCAATGCTTTTTGTGGGAATTAATTTACCAAGGTTGCAATGATCAGCTAACATAAATACCAGCCCAGTGCTCTGAAAAAATCATTCACCTTTAAGGAATGTTTTTTTTTAAATACTATTACTCAAGACAGCAGCCTGAAATACTACATAGCTCTCACTGATAGCCTGAACACTTGAGGAAACCAGAGGCAGAAAAATTGGCATAGTTTAGCAGCACATTTCCAATGAGAAATAGTCTGATAAATAATAATTTAAGAAGCTGAGTGATTGCTTTCCTTTGTCTCTTAGCACTGCAGACTTCCAACTTTGAGCTTGACATGTGCAAGTGGAATTCGGATCAGCCAGTTGTGCCTGCTTCATGGGTGCAACTGCAATCTGGGCACAAGGTTGTCTCCTGTTCCTCTTTGAAAGATCACAGAAATGACAGTGAAGGTGAGAACCTTGAGTTAATGTGGAGTTGCTAGCTGTTGTTAATAATTTGGTGCTTTTTGGGAAAAAGTGGTGACCCACTGTGGAAATAGAGCATGACCATGACAAGTAATTGAGAATTTATAATTAATTTAGATTTTGCTTCAACTATTTAGTAAGGATGCTGTGAGCATGTGTGCTGGTAAGATGCGGAAGATTTTCCTGCAAGCATTCCAATATAAACCAATAATCAGTTTATTCTCCAGTCAGTTCTTAGTATGAGATCTGTACAACAGGTCTTTTGTGAACTTAAATTCATCGAAGTCCTGGCACAGTTCCTTTGTTTTGTGTATTTTTCTATTGTTTGCAGTTTTGTTTTGATGCCTTGCTGTATTACTTGTGTGGTACCACTCTGAGCATGTAGTCAGGAAGTTCATTTTAAACCTTTACAAGTGAATAGAGAAAAAATCATTTTAAAATGTTTATGACTTTAAAGACAAAATAACAGTAATACAGTTGAAATTTTCAGAAATAAGGAAACTTGTTTTTGAAACCACTGTGTGGTGCTTATCTACAGATTTATGTAAAAAGTCTTTTGAAAGGTTAATAGATACAAATGTGCACGATGCAACATGAAATTGAATTGCCATGCCAGCTAAGTGTTTGGTTTTTCAACAGAGACTGTTTTCAGAGGGGCTAAGTAGCACTAGTTTGTAATGGTGTAATTTGTGATGCAGTTTTGAGGAAATTATAGCACATGCTCACAGCAGACTGAAGGATTAGGTATTGTTTTGGTTTGAGAAAAATTTTTAAAGTAATTTTCAGCATTTATTTCAATACACTCTAGTAACTGCAAGCCAAGTTACAATAAAATATTAATGAAAAAGTGTATACGTTCTATTAAAATGAATTTCTGAAAGATAACATTTATGTACAACAGAGAGCATACAGATTAGTAAAACTGATTTTATTTTGAAAAGAAAAAGATCAGTCATGGTACCTTTCAAATTTCCACAGGAACATCTAACAACAAGAAATAATTGGTATTGCTATGAGCTAGTAATTGGTATGGCTTTCTCTTTTATAGCAATATTTTCCTAACAGAAATGACACTGAAATTATGTAAGTAGCTTTTACAGGATCAAGTTTCAAGAAACCTCTAGAGAAGCAGAACACATTCTGAAATGTCTGTTGTGTAGGTGCTTGAGCATTATGTATAAATATTGTACTGAGAAGACTGAACGCATTACACAAAGAACTGGTTGGAGAAGCTCTCTCTGTCCTTTGATATCATAAAGGAAAAAAGAAAATGTGAGAACAAATAAGTGTCAAAACAACACACAGCAGTTAAGTCTTCATTAACTTTGGAAGGTATTGAAAAATCTGAACTATGACAGTTTATCTTTCAATATATTAATAATTTCAACTCATGCAGATTTTTAGATGCATAAATTAAAAGGTGAGATATTAAATAAAATTTTAAAAACTAGAGAAATAGTACGCAAACAGCAAAAATATCATGTTTGAAGGCTCAGACATGCAATGCAAATAGAGCTTGACTAAGCTTTAGTTTCTGATTTTGATCAAAGCTTTTATTACTATAAATAGAAGTGAGGTAAGAAACTAAATTACAAAGCAGTGATCTAGACAATTATATTTATAGAGAAAGGATTGCTTATAGGTTTTGAATAATCCCCTTTTCTAGGCATTCTTAAATTTAATAAAATGTTTTGTCCTTGGCTGACTTTTTCTTTGTACTTCTATTGCTTATTTTCTCTAGTGTTGTATTGTACTTTCTCTATAATTTTTCTATTAATTTCTCTAGGATCAAAGGTTCTTACAGAGGTTTTATATTCTCCTTTAATACTGTTCATAAAATACTTTTCTTTAGTATTGTTTCCTGCATGTTATATCGCTTCCATAGTTTATTCTTATATTGGACTAATCTACTTTCCTCAATCTGGGATAGCACTTTTTTTATTTAATAAGAAACTAATGGAACCAATTCTATTTGTAACAAAAGCAATTTTTACGAAATTGAAGAAAAATAATCAAAGATAGCTTCATGTCTTTTAAAACTGGTATTTTATAGGTAAGTATTTTAAACTTGAAAAAGTATAATCATTAGAATATTTTTTCTTTTTTTTTTTTGGCATTAGCTTTTTCGTTGGTATTGTTTTTAAGATTCTTGCTCCTGACTTGGGAGTTCTTCAAAATTTATCTCCAAAGAGTAGAAACAATGGTAGGTCAGATTTGAATCTTCTTCCCCAGAGTGGCCGAGTGGGAAATTTACAAGGGAGTAGCTGCCCTGCTAGGGAAGAGAACTTGCTAGAAAGGAAAAGCTCCCAGTCTTAGACTCAGTTTTATTTGAAGGCTCAGTTGTTACTGTAGAAATTTATAGCATAGATTAAAAGTCAAGAAAATCTAGCCGAACGGCTTGAAGCTCTTTGATGCATTTATTGATCTCTTTCAAATAGAATGGGTTACATCTGTAATATTTTCTTTCCATCATGTTTAACTGGTGTGGATGTAAATTATGAGCCACAACAGTAGGGAACAGTAAGAAATTACCCCCATGAAATTGCAAGCATGTATTTTGGTGTGAAAGGCTGCATAACACAAAGAGTAAGCTGACAACAAAAGGAAAAGACTGGTCTGTTATAAAATCAGTTTTTCCTTGTGAAATGACAGTTTCTCCCTACAGCTTGAAATAACTTTGGTAACATCTGCATCTGAGATAACTTGCATTCAGGCACATGAATATAGAAACTTCAAATTCAAGACCTTTAATAAGTCAATGTTTATTATTTTGATAGCTGCTTCAGAAGACAGCAAAACATTTAGTGTGAGAGAGGAGGAACAAGATCTGCTATATTTGATAAAGTATTTAGCCTTTTTATTTCTCACAGATAAAAGACATTGAAGGGATGGAGCTCTCTTTTAGATCTCTGTAGGAATCCTTTTAAAAAGGGCACTAGGTCAAGAAGAGCACAAATTGCTTTCCTGCTGCAGAGGGAAAGACAATATGCTCTCAACACTGTTGCAGAAATTCTGGCTGAGAACTAAAGACCTTGATTACATGTGGTGGAGATGCTATTGCCTCCTGTAGCAGTAAGGCAGAAGAACAATTTTCCCCTTATTTTGAAAATTCCACAGAAATATTACTGTAAAAGATATTTCCTGGAAAATGTAATAGGAAGGAAGAAAACCAAGTTTCCAAATACATTTGAGATTAGGTATCAAAGTGTGACTGCTTACAGCTTTTAATGCACAAAGTGACATGCTCAAGATACTGTCAACTGATGTCATTCTTGGTTTCTGGGGCAAATGCGCATAGATATCTAACTTTTCAATAGGAAATGCTTAGGTAACATCCAAGTCACATCATCAGCACGTCAATCAGATTCCACTGTAAGAGGAATGGGGCCATGGTTTAACTGCAGCAAAGCAATCCTTATTTTCAATGGCTGAGACATACAACCTATGTTTTGTGAAAAATTGCTTTTTTTTGTTTTTATTTTTAGGCCATTTGGTATGTCTAGAAGCTAATGACAGTGCATTATACAAAAGTGCTTATCTAAACAGCTCCATGTGTCATTGCTCCAGCAAGAACTGCCATTTTCAATTTCAGTACTCCATGGCAGATAGCAGTGTTCTCAAGGCAGTACTGTATACTAATCAGGTAAGAAGCATGTGTTCATTTTCAAATGATCAAGATGCACAGCCCAGCTTTTACCAGCCAAACTGCAAGGAAATGCACATGATACCACGTGCTTACCCTCAGTTAGTTTGTGTGAACATTCACTTTGTATTGTTTTTCCCAAAAATTGCATTTTACAATGCAATTGTAAAACCTGAGTATTTGCCTGTCTGCTGTAAATTAATGTGGTGGTGAATGTTCTGCAATAAGACTTGAAGAGAAAGTTCTAACTACTACAAACTGAAATGATTTGGGAATTTCAGGGGAAAATCTGTAGCAGCAGAATTTCTAGTGCCCCTTCTGCATTGGAAAGGGGAAAATCAGTGGCAGGAAGGCTTAAACTATGCTTGTTCTCTATGAAAGCATAGGATAAAGTTACTGACTTAGTATGTCTGGAAAGCTCTTGCGTACCCACCTGATTAGTTTTGCTGACTCTTGCAGTGCAATAATTTTCCATTAGTAGATACAATAACCATGTCAATCTGAAACACAAATGACAATTGAATAATAACAGTTATTTCCTTCTTAGCTCCCTTGTGTTGTGTAATCTTTCTGCCGATGGAATGTCCTATTTTGAAAGTCTTGTTTAACAACTTAATATTGAGGCTGTTATACTGGTACTTAATGAAAGCACGAGGCAAGAGCAGGACAGCTGGTCTTGCTAATGTCTCTCATATCTTGATTGTGGATTTAAATTATTTTTACCCAACACCACAGGTATTTAAAAAGACTGATCTAATTATTGCTTAATTAGTAAAGCTAGAATGCAAAAAACCATGAAATATAACACTGTCAAGGGGTCTAAATATAAGAACATGTAACAAACATCTCATTTCTCTTCCATTACATCTTCAAGCATTCATGAAAGACTCCAGGCTCTTGCTCTTTTTTTTTTTTCTTTTTTTTTTGGTCTATAAAGAGAATTGTGTTTTTCTGTGACCTGCTGCCATATCAGGGAACTATAATGTAGTTAGTGTTCTGGTCAGAATACATTGTGATTTGGACCATAATACTTGCCAATAAATTCCCAGGTATGATGCCTATTGCAACCTTGAGACGCATTAAGAATGCTGATTCCTATGGTTTGCTTAAGAAGCAACAATGGATCCTATTTAACAGTTACTTTCCTGGAAGAAAAAAAAAAAAAGCAAAATATGTAAGCCAAAAAACATGAGAGAACTGGTATTTGAATTCAGACTCACCTGGAAGTCTTCTTAAATGAATGGGAGGAGTAGCTTTTATATACTTTGCTTCTTAATTGCCTATGAAAAAACAACGAATTTTCAAAAGGAGCCAAATCCTGAGAAGCAGAAATGGGAATCCAATGCTGATTCTGATTCCAGAAAACAACAGGATCTATCCTGGAGGCTGTCATTCAAAATATCCTCTCAGTTGTATGGTCCAATAACATGCAGTTTTCTCACATACACTTTTGCTATTTTTCATGGTTAGAACCTCCTATCTTGGAATAACTCTTACCATGGCTCTATACAGATAAGCCTGACACAGCAACTGGATTGCATTTAATGTACACCTCTCAGTGTACATCTCTCACCAATATATTTCTAGCCTTCCTCACCCCTTTTAACAGAGAGGCCAGAGATGAGTAAAAATATTTTCTAAAATTGATATTATGACATTAGATGGATGATAAGGAATTTAAATTGTTCTTGGATATGGAGTATAGAGAAAATTAGCTTTTTTTTTTTTTTTGGTACTTGCACCAAACCTCAATTTGCTTGAAGAATCTCCTGTGAGATTTTTAAAAGCCTGAAAGTCAAGACGTTTCCATTTTTTTCAATGTTGTTTATAATGTCAAGAAAAAACAGATTACACTGGCTGAATGTGACTTGCTCATCAACAAAATCAAATAATGTAGGTCTCTCATTTTTAATTCTCTATATACTTACAAAATGATTGTTAGCAATTTGTTCCAGGGTCTTAGGAGTTGTCAACGTTCAGCCAACTGAGCTGTAATTGTATTGTCTGTATTTTTCCCTTACCTATATTAGAGAATGGAGAGAACAAAGGATCTGTAGTATCCTCACAAATTTTCAGTTTCTTGTTTGCAGTAAGATATTTCATTCACTATGTATCCTTTATTTAGTACTTCCTGGTTCCCTCCCAGTTTCAGTGCTTCAGGCACATGCTGAAGATGATTAAGATTGCCAAATGTGAAATAAATATATATTTAATACTCTTCTGTTTCGGCCCATGATTGCATTCACATTTGGCAATCTTAATCATCTTCAGCATTTGATAAATTTAAAACTTTTCCATGGTTTTCAGTTTTCAAATAAGATATTGCTGACTTCAGTCTATCATGTTCTCTCTATTATTCGTTTATTCTTCCAATTAAGTAATAAACTTATATTTCTGTCTTTTACCTTCTTAACCTTTATGTCTTTTATGACTCACAAAATAGATGTATATATATTAAAAAATAAAATAAATCTCAACTTATGTTTATATGTGCAAGCATGTTTTTTCACTAACACGTTAAAATTTCTGCAAGTGTTCAGCAACTCTGGCAAAACCCATGCAAGTACACTCCTCTGCAGAAATAAAAGGTTTTGCATTAATCATTTTGAAGGAACAAATAAGAATTTGTTCCAAATTACTCTGAGATGAACAAAGCTGGGACAAAATGATGAGTGCAGTTGCACAGCAGTATGTGAACGTATCTGTAGAAAAACGTCAAAAATAAAAAATGTTGTAGTTTAGAAAATGAGCTGATAAGAAAAAGTCATGATAATCTCTTTCATTCCTCAAATCTGAGTAGCATTATCTTAGGAAAAAAATTATAAGAAGAAACAAATCCTATAATTCTTGTTCATTTTAGTCTTACAAAAATTGTTTGCAGATAGCGTTATATCAGCGTAAGGGGAATAGACAGAAAGTATTTTGAACAACTTCCCTGCATCACCAAAATAAATCTTAGGGGAAAGTACAGTAAAATTGATACATTGAACCTTCCAGAAGACAGCAAGGGAAGCAAGGAATGTGCTAGAGAGTCTAACCCGTTTGTACTGAAGTAATGGAAGAAACACTACAGAGAAACATTGTGAGGAAGGAAAACATTACGTACTATTGTCTTCTTAGAGTTGAAATCAGAGGGTAATGTAATGTCTGATACATGTTACAATAACTGACTTGGAAAGTTGCTGCCTCTGAAATGATTTGCCGATTTCATTGTGAAAACAGCCCTAGGAAGTCTGGGTTATGGTGCATGCAGAAAAATCAACAGTTTACTGCTACAAGCTATCTTTATTCAAATACACTGGGAAGAAAGGCAGCCATGAGGATGGGTGCCTCAGTGAGCTGAGGCTTGTATATCATATCTCTTGTACAAATTCGTTCTTATATCATTTTATGCTTGGAACTAGGTTAGGGTTTTGGCTTAGCCCTGTCTTGCAGTTTTCCAAAACTAATTTTTGAATACTTAATAGAGATTTGATCTTTCAACTTTGTTAAAATGTCAAAACAATGGAAACCTTGGTAGGAAAAGAGGATAAGTACTTGTATATTGCAAGGCAGAAAAAAGAGAACTCTCCTTGTCTATGGAATTTCATATACCTATCATATTTCTGTTTATTCATCTCACATGAGGTAAACTTTTTTATTCTTTCAGCTTGTCTCTGTACAACATTCTTTCTCTTATCCTGCTTCTCATCTTTTTTGTTTGGTTGGTTTTGAATTGCTTCTAATTCTGTAATATCCTTTGTGGAAAAGATATGAGCAGTACTTTGCATAGTATCACAATAGGGGTCTCACCTCACAGTTGATTTGTGTAATTGTAAGTCTGTTCATATCCTATATTAAATTTTCCTATTCTTTCCCTTCTCCTCCCCTTTCAAAGGGGGCTTTGAATACTTGCTTAAAGGGATCCTTAGCATGTTTGGCACTCTTGCTATCACTTTCAGGAGGTAAAATAAAAATGGGAATTGAAGTAACTCAAAAAATTACTCAGACTTTGGGTAGTACTCTGTTTCCTTTACAGATTAGAAAAATATATGTTTTCATTACAGTTTATTGGGTAATTTTGACAGACCTCAAAGTTTCTTTCTAAGAAAGAAAACTAAATCTAATAGTAATGCAACTTACAAGGAATAGTTATTTCTAAAAGAGGAGCTAGTGTTGAGAATGCCATGAAAACATATTGTTAAATCCAGCAATAGTATGGTTTAATTTACATATCATTAATTTTAATTAAATACTACATTAGCTTCTGAGAATTAATGGTAACCCATTTAATCACTGTAAATATTTCTGTTTGCCTCCCTTCACGAAGACTTTGATGCGAAGTTTGCAGATGAATTTCTGATGTTGTATTTCCTCACAACTACATAGGTGGTAATGATCTGGCTAGGATATAAAAAAAAAAATCAATTACAGTAAGTGACTGGTTAAAAGAATGTTAAATGATAACTTCATAACATTATATTCTACATTCCATAGGAGGAGCTTGTCTTGTGGGAAACCAACATCGCAACTAACACGGAATGGGCCAAAGCATATATACAGATACCAACAGGGCTAGAAAAATTGAAGGTATGAGTGAAAAAGACAAGTGCTCGATCTTTTGAAAATGCTTTGCCTTGTTGTTTATAAATTTTCTAGGATATGTAGGACTTTGTTAAATTTATATATATATCCTGAAGGGCTCTGTTCTTCATTACTTCAGTTGAGTAAAGCTCTGATCATAGATCAATAAAAATGGTGTACTTACTCTCAGCATGAAACTACTGGCAACATGGAAGAAAATGCATTCACATATCAGCACACTTTAGTAGATCAACTAAGTCCATCTTATTAACAGCTCATTTAAATACAAATGCCATTAAGTGGATGATGTGAATGATTGTGTGATTTCAGTAGAATGACTTGAATGAATAATTGACAGTATCTTCCCCTTGATTTTTTTCTTTTTAATTTACAGAAAAGAATTAAAGGCTTCTATTTTAAGTAATTTTATGGCAACATTTGATTTTCATAATTCTGTAAGTTACTTTTATAATTGACTGTCTCAACAATCTGTTGAGAAGGTGATCTCTGTGAAAAGACAAAGGCCAAGCCTATTGCGAGCATTGACATTTTGACATGTATTGGATGTATTTCAGCAAGGTGCTGTATTACAAGTACTTGTCACCTGCATCTCCTTTTCCTTTAAGGAAAAGTATATATAAAGAATTAGATGTATATAAGATTATCTCTAATATCCCCCCCCCCAAAAAAAAATTCTGAAGAGGTTTTATGCAGCCAAAACTTTGCTCTGTTATATAAAAACATCATGATCACTTGTGCCTACGGAAAAAAAGGCACCATAATTATGTAACTATGTAATATTTTTAGCGTTGTAGTTTTTTTTCCATTTGAGCTAGTAGAAAACTGATACTGCTAGAAGCTTTTGTAATTTTGGATACTACCTTCAATGGAAGATGCTTCTTTAGACTTCAAACTAATTTCCAGGTCATATGAAATTAGATGAAGACTTCTGCTTACATCTCAAAGTGAATTTATTCCAGTTTATCTCTGTTTTGTCTGAAATCCTTGCTCCTTTTCTTCCCTTGTGCTTTCTGCCTCCTGCACATGACTACTTTGTGAGGCTTCTGTTCTAACCATGCCCCCGCCTGTCAAAACCCACAGCTTGGGAAACTCATGAGCACAAGTAAGAAAATCTTGCTTTGAAACTGAGAACTGGCACACATAATGGCCAGGAGCAAGAGATATTCTCCTAAAAATTACACTGCTCTGTATCAGCTTTTTTAAAAGTGCAAAAGAAGTCTGTTGGAGGGAGAAATAATCCCTGAATCTTTATGTCAATAGTGGTAAAATAAGAAGGGCATAGACTCAAGGATTGGCATATGACTGCCCATACAATTAAAACATCAGCATCATCCCTAGTGTTGTTTTGACTCAAGCAAATCAGCTGTCTCCCAGCCTGAAAGCGTTCAAGGGTTGCCAGCAGGCAGGAGCCAATTCCACTATGTAGGTGGGTGCAGCTTTCTTATCTCAAGAGATCAACTATGAGTTATTCTATGTCAATTGGTGTCGGAGAAGGTCTCTAACCCATTTTTATTCTCCTGTGAGTGTAACCTAATTTTTCTGTCTTGGGAAACCAGCAAAATGAGGTTCTGAAGAGATTTCAGAAGACATGGACTTTAGAATGTTAAATGTCAGGTCACTCTTCTGAAGCCCAGAGGCACTGCAGTTTTTAGCTTAATGGCTATGATACCTGGAGGTTTTCTTTAGAACAGGATTTTGCTTAACTTCGCTCTTGGAATTTGTCAAGCCATTTTAACTGAATACTTTCAGAAAGATCAACCTGAAACATTTCAGATCCTGGCTGGAAATCTGACTTGTTTCTATAATGGAAGGCATTCAGTGCTTTTTGTAAATAGGACATTACTGTTTCATGGTAGAAAAAAACTACAAGTTTCTCCCCGTCTGTTAATGCAAACATTTTAACAATCCACAGCTTACACTTAAAGGAACAACTCAGAGCAGCACAGGGTTCATCTGTCTAAATAACATCCAGTTCTTGGACATCACACGCTCAGAGCTGTCAGCTTTCAGCTCCATAGAAGAATTCACCTTCACTGATTGGAAATCTACTGAGCCTGGATCATCCTGTGTCTTTCAGTCAGACTGCTCTGACAACAGTGATGAGGATCCAACAGCTTGCTGTAAGTGAATTTTAGAAGGATACAGTGCTGAAGAGAATAGTGAAACCTAAATACATCTATCCAAGGAATGGCAAGAAAAAATAAGAAAGCTTACTTCTATTACTTATACAGGTTCTTTTTTTTCCTAGTATATTTACAGATATATGAATTTATGACAATGTTCATAGCATATCACTTTTTTTTCCCCCTTTCTATGGCTTTCTATTTCTTTGTCAGATCTTAGCAACGTATTTTGGATTTAGAAAGGTGAACAGTACCACATTTTGCACACTTTTGTCTAAATGTATCCCTTGCCTTCAATGTTTACAACCTATAATTCTTTAATTTGAGAGGAACTGAAATCTGCCACAGAACTTCATTTAGAACACTTCCTTAACTAAGACTGTCAGGGACTTCTTGGGAGAAAATGTGTTTGGTGACACTAGCTATATTTCAGGAGGTTTATCTAAATCATGATCTCAGTTGAAGGTAACGTTGCTTAGAAGACATAGTTTTCACTGTACATTGAAAAGAGAAAAGAAAGTTATTGGAAGATGTTTATGATAATTGTGAAACAATTTGCTGGGTAAGGAGCTGGCTGGAGGGCCGGGCCCAGAGAGTGGTGGTGAATGGAGTTAAATCCAGCTGGCAACTGGTCACGAGTGGTGTTCCCCAGGGATTGGTGCTGGGGCCTGTCCTCTTCAATATCTTTCTTGATGACATGGATGAGGGCATTGAGAGCACCCTCAGTAAGTTTGCAGACGACACCAAGCTGGCAGGAAGTGTCGATCTGCCTGGGGGTAGAGAGGCCCTACAGAGAGATCTAGACAGGCTGGATCTCTGGGCCGAAGCCAATGGGATGAGGTTCAACAAGACCAAGTGCCTGGTCCTGCACTTTGGCCACAACAACCCCAGGCAACACTACAGGCTTGGGGCAGAGTGGCTGGATGGTTGTGTGGAGGAAACAGACCTGGGGGTACTGGTCGATGGTCGGCTGAGCATGAGCCAGCAGTGTGCCCAGGTGGCCAAGAAGGCCAATGGCATCTTGGCTTGGATCAGAAACAGTGTTGCCAGTAGGAGTAGGGAAGTAATTGTCCCTCTGTACTCAGCCCTGGTGAGGCCGCACCTTGAGTACTGTGTCCAGTTTTGGGCCCCTCACTGCAAAAAAGACATTGAGGCCCTGGAGCGTGTTCAGAGGAGGGCGACAAAGCTGGGGAGGGGTCTGGAGCACAGGCCTTATGAGGAGTGGCTGAGGGAGCTGGGATTGTTCAGTCTGGAGAAGAGGAGGCTCAGGGGAGACCTTATCGCTCTCTATAACTACCTGAAGGGAGGTTGTAGTGAGCTGGGGGTCAGCCTCTTCTCTCTTGTAACTAGTGACAGAACGAGGGGGAATGGCCTCACGTTGCGCCAGGGGAGATTTAGGCTGGACATTAGGAAGTACTACTTTTCTGAAAAAGTGGTCAGGCGCTGGAATGGGTTGCCCAAGGAGGTGGTTGAGTCACCGTCCCTGGAGGTGTTCAAGAAACATTTAGATGTTGTGTTGAGAGACATGGTTTAGTGGGGTTATTGGTGGTAGGTGGCTGGTTGGACTGGATGATCTTGTAGGTCTTTTCCAACCTAGCTAATTCTATGATTCTGTAATTTAGACCTTCATTTAAAAATGTTTTTAGGTACTGCAGCAACAGTGACAACCTGTTTCTATTGACAGCAACACTTAAGTGAGTGTTGCAGATTAAAATTGTATGCATATTTCAGGTATTAGAAATGACATAGGTACTTGTTGGGAGCTGCAGATTAAAATGTTGTGGGTCACTCAGAGTAGCAAGATGGAGGACACTGTTAATGTTTTTTCAAATTCACTGAGAAAGCTCAGGAACGATTTTTGACCAAGTTCTCTTTACTTCACTGTTTTAACCTTTTATTCCTTTCGAACACTTCAAAGACCATGCAGTAGCTATCTCTGAAACTAGTTACATGTGTGAATGTTGAAATACCCTTTTAAATAGGAAGGTTTTTACTATTCTATGCCCACAATCTAATATACTTGTTAATCTTAAACCCTGTGCCTTGGACAGTGAGCTTTGGCACTGTGTAATTGAGAAACTGTAGCCTGGATATGGTCAGTCTCATAGTGTACAAGAAGGAAGACAGTGGGAGTCACTAGGTAATACTGCTGTCATCATAGGTGGGTAAGAATAATCGATGAGTGCATAGAAGAAATAAAAGATTAGGGCATCAGTGCTGTCCTTTGTAGCACCTTTGGAATTAAGGTGTTGGCCCAGAGGCTGCACAATCCTCTTCTAGAACTGTCTAGCACTCTGCTATCTGCTGTTTCCTCTAAAGTTTACGTGGGTTTACTACATGGCACTGATTCTCAGTTCACTTTTATTATGTTTTAATTTAAAGAAAATAAATTTTAACAATTTCTCAGTTTAACCTGAGATATAGAAATTATATGCTTTCCTTTGTGTTTAAGCATTATCAGGTTAAAGTCCTATCATCTTGTTTGAACAGTGCTCAAAAGTATGCTCATCCTCTCAAAAAAGGGTGGGGAAAAAGTGATTTTCTAAAATGTGAGTGAATCAAAGCAGGTGTTTGATTCTTTGATCGAATAACTGAGAAGGAAGAAAGCAAAAAATCTTTAAAATAAAAATGACTCTTTTTAAGGTTGTCCATTTTAATGGCTAATATTGTCTTGAATACTTCATATGTAACCCCTTTTCAGGAAAAAGAACTCTAAAGGTGAAACTTGTTTCTTCAGCAGTTTGATCAGCTTAGAAAATATGTCTTTCTGGCACTTTCTGCAGTCTTGAACAAAAGAGTCCTAATGCAAAAACTGTCCTTTATTTCTCTTTTGTTCCTTTCCTCCCACTGTGTACATTTTCCACATTGTCTTGAAATTGTCCTCTGTGATATTTTGAGTGAACTATATCTGTTCACATTAAATTCCAATAACAATTCCTATCTTGTACAATAGGGCATATTTTGGCCTCTATTCTTTTAAGTATTTTAGCAACCATCCTTGAACATATCCTCAGTAGCTTTCTTTGATGAAGTGCTCTCATGATGCAGAGCTGTCAGAGCTCCATGCTGAATGAAAACAAAAGCAGACAGCTGTTACTTAGCAATGTGAAGGATTCTCCACTTTGAGGATTTTCTTTCCTTCATTGTAATAGGGAAGGAAAAACAATGTTTCTTCTTGCTCAAGCTAACTTGACATAAATGGACAAGAAAATGTAATTTATTATAAGAACTTACATATATGATTTAAAGTACTTTGTAATTTCTTCCTATTTAAATAAACAATGTTGAAAGCTTGAAAATATCAGGAACTTTGTGGGAAGCAATTCTGAGTGTATGAGTAACAATCTGATCTGTTTTGTTGAAATCTATGAATTTAATGAAGTGAAAAAAATTTTGAAATCAACGTTTTTAGAATTAAATTTAGATCACTTCTAAATCTCTTATAGTGAAAGATAAATGATCAAGTCCTACTTAATATAAACATGGAAAGTGAGATAGAGTTCCTTGATCATTCGAAAGATTAAAAAGACCACTTTCATGCTGATGTCAGAATCCTCTCATGCCTTTTCTTTATTTGTCATCTAATATAATGAAGTTTTGCACTATGTACCATGCCTAATATCAAGCATCAGAAGCAATATGCTTACTATTACATATTTTTTAATTTGTAATATATATACATACTAAGCCCTGCAGATGAATGAGTAACTAGGAATCCTAGAGGCGTGGCTTGGCAAGAGGTTTCGGGAGCACTTTCTATTTTCTCTTTGATACATTAGTCTTCCTCGAAATTGCCTACTCATCAACATTTGTATAGGCGCAAAATAATTGTGGGGAGGGACATCCCCCACGTGTTTCTGAAAGAAAATCACATTCCTTTTAGCCTTAAAACACCTGTCTTTAGTTTAACTCTTCTATTTTTCATTTCTTGTCTCTAGTACTACCTTATATATTGTCAGCCTTTCATAACATTTGTATGATTTACGAGTAGAAAATATATAGAATGAAGGAAACTTGAATAATTTTAGACCTATGTATCTTTTACTTCTGCATAGCCACATACATTTACAAATTCAAACTCTTCTAGAGCAGATGAACATATGCAAATCCCCTTGTTATCATTCAAGTGTGTTATATGGCATTATTATTATTCTGAAACATTTTTTCATTCTTATTTGCCTGCTTTCTGTGACATTAATTTTCTAGAATTTCAGTTATCTGTTCATCAATCTTGGATGTAAGCGTGGAAACGAAAAGCAGCTACATCCTTATTATTTCACAGCCATCTTCATTGTTTATGAACACTATAGTACTGGCTTTGCATTTCATCATCACAATTTTGACGAAGTTTATTTTCTGTTTTTTATTCATAGGTCTGGCATGATATGGTAATAATAATGTAGATTTATTCTTTATACATTTTTAGAATTATAAAAATTTCAGGCTAGATGACTCCTTTAATAAATTCAAGGTGAAATTAATCTCAATGCAGTGATAGTAAGAAGATATTTTCCTTTTCTAAAAATGATATTAAATGACAAAATATAAATGACAAAGTACTTCTTTACAGAAGTACAGAACACATATGGTTTATATACAAAATCGCTGAGGAATTTGGATGCTGTCACCCTGAGGGAGGGAAGAAGTCCTCTTTCCAGTGTGTTTCATGGATACACTCTCCTTATGGTACACTCTATTTATTTCTTGACTTTCAAGTAGATGTGTTTGGAACATTTTCCCCCTGCTTACATTCCAAAGTGATTGCTATTGTAGAATTGATATAGTAATTTAATCCTTGACTAATGGAGATATACTGATAGTTCCACGTGCAAAAATAGATTATTTTGTTCAAATTTGTCTTGTTATGAAAATAATTGAAGGTTGCTTACTTTCTAATTTCCTTTCTGTTTTGGAGAACTATAAATAAATATCTAAAAATGAAGTTTCACTCGTTTTGCTCTTAGAATAAAGAAAATCTGTATGCATTTTGAATCTAGTGAAATCTTCGCAGTGAAATAAATAACATGAGCACTGATAGTAAGAGATGTAGTAGGAAAGAATGTAATATACCAGAAATATACCATTTGTTTAACTTAAATAACTTCATTACAACTCATAAAAAATATTGGTTGCACTGTCACTTATTTTCAAACTATGGATAGTAAAACATTCCCTATAATCACTTGAAATTTCAAATAAAAATGTATTAAAAGACTGTGAATAGTAAAAATTTATGCTCCGTTTTGACAGGAAAAGAGCCTTTCTCAGAATTTGTTAATGTTTGAGCATTGAAAAAATATACTGGATATCTCTCATGTGGATTTGAGTGTCAACTTAAATGCATACATCTCTTATTTTTCATGTTTGATTAAACATTGATAAGCACTCAAGTTTTGAGAATTAAGTAGGGATAAAATTAAACTGCTAACTCAGGAGATTCATTTTCACATACATTTGTAGTCTATCTGTTCTGTAACATATTTTTAAAAATTTTTTGTTAATTAACTTGAAGTATCACTTCCAGAAACTGCATATGGTAGAACACTTAGACTCACTCAGTGCCTTTTGCCCAGTATCTTTGATTGCATGATGATGATGATGATATGCTGCTTGTTCAGAACCTGTCATTTTAAAATCACATGTGCGATGGTGGGAAGGGAAAGTAGCATCTATTTTCACATATAGTGGATATATAACATACACTGAATTAGAACAGAATTTTTTTTCCCACAAAAAACTTGCCACCAGGGATGTTATTAACTTAATAATTGTCTTCTGACTTAGTCTGAAAAAATGATTGTGTTAACGATTTTGATTTGAAGTTATCCTTTTCTGATTATTTCATTTTTTCCCACTACTTTTATATCCCATCAAAAAGACCTTGTTTAAACTTTATTTTCTAAATCCAAAATTTTAGAAGAAATTAACCTACTGGATACTAATGGAAGAAATGATGATTTCACCAAACTCCCCCTCTTTCTTGTTGACTATTGAGAGTAGTGATGGGCTCTGTTTGACAGCCTTGTTGCTTTGTGAGTTCTATCGGTATATGATTTCCAAATGTCATTTTGACAGTTAACTTTTCACTATGACACAGTGAAGTACCCTGAGCCTGGCTCACTAAAGGACTCATTGAAGACTCATTAAAGGACAACAGATCTGCTGTCATTAGCATGTGAAAGTCTCTGTTCTTCATGATGCCATAATAATTGTTCTGGTTATTGTCCACTTCAAAGAAAATCAATAATAATAATAAAAAAGGTCAATATGAATCTGTAAAATATTAACCATCAGTATAATCTTGATTTCACTTTCATATTTAAACCATTAATTGAACTCTGACCTGCTGTTTTCCTTTTTGGAGCAGGTTTTTTGGTTGCTTAGTATATAATAAAGTTCCTTGTGCCAGTATGACACGTGGAACAAGACTCATGTCTGTGTTATTGGTATCATTCTGGATATGACTGTGCAGACACTTTAGTTAGCTTCTTTTGTAAAAATCATTTACAGAGTTTAGAAAGTGCAAAGTGAAGAAAGATTTAAGAAATGTTACATATTTTTTATGTGACATTGGTTATATTAAGACTGCTTAACATAGCAGAGCACAGTTTCTAGGCATATTAATTGCCATCCAGGAAACAGTCTTGAATATCATTTTGCCAGTCTGCTGTAAAGTATTGGCAATCAGTCTGATTAGCAAAGAACTTTGTTAAAATTGTAAGCTTTCTGTAATTAAGTTAAGCAAAATCCATGTTTAACTAATACACTGCACCAAACAGAAGAATTTGCTAAATTGAATTTTAATACGTATTGTGAATCCAGTTAAGAGATACTGAAATTTATGATTTATTTTATACAGTAGGATTTGACTGCTCAGATAATCTGATAATTGGAAGAACTTCAGTGCTGAACTTAAATAATATGGTGCTTCAAAAATGCTATATTTCATTTTGGCTTTGTACCATTTGATAATGGGAATAATATCTATGTTTGTGTCTGAGGTTGATAGGATAGTTCAGTTGGAAGGGAGTTTAAAACATCTGAACCACTTCAGTGCTGAGCAAAAGTTGAAGCACGTGAAGGTGTTGTTCAGATGTTTCTTGAACACTGACAGGCATGCAGCACCAACCTATCAAGACTGTTCCAGTGCTTGACCACCTTCACAGTAAAGAAAGTTTTATGCCCAGTCTGAACATCCCCTGATATGCTGTTCCTGTGTGTTCCATGATGGGATCAATGTGCCTTGAGGGCTGAAAAGTACCATCCTTCAAATTAAGTTTTACAATTGAGATAAGCAGCCCAAAGAATTTAATGTAGCACTTTGTGAAGCATTTCAGGACTAGGAAAGGAAGCTCTCATATTATACCATTCTCTCAGCAAAGTAGGTATTTTATCTCAAGAACTGAGAGAGTATATTTAAGTTAGTCTAATTCTTTCCAACTAAGAAACTGTCTTTTTCATTGCAAGAAGATTTCCAAAAGACCTAAATAATTCATAATTTTAAATTTCATTTTCAGAAATAAATTAAGTAGCAGCTTCATTTGTCTTTACTTCCAGCATATTTAAACTACTAAGTATGTTTGATTTTTTTTCCACCATGCACTCATAACTAAATTTCCACTAAAATTCATCTTTGAAAAAATCTGATTACATATCCGTAACTGATGGCAGCCTACGTACAGATCTCACACTTACTAACATCTAGTTTATTCTTTTACTGACAATTTCTTTTTCAGTTTTGAATTTAAGAATGGAAGTATCTGCCTGTTTTGTTGTCTGTATTTTACAACTTTTTCTCCAGCTAAATAATCCACATTTCAATGAAACATACCAGTGATTTCGCGGTTAAAATTCCTTCTATATCCAAATAGAAAATAATGTAGATCTGTCATTAAAATATTGCATCCAATTCAACTTAATTATATCTTGTTCTTCATAAAACAGCTAATTACACTACATGTAATTTTGACACTGACTTCTGTGGATGGAAAACGCTGAACACGAGTGATACTAAGTGGAACATAATGAAAAAAGGGGCTCACTTTGACAGCAGACTCCCTGACAGAGATCAAACAACTAAATCTGGACATGGTGAGAGATTATATACATGTATATATGAGTCATTCTTAATGATGCCTGTGTGATGAAACTGAATTTGAAATGTATTCTACGTAGTATATATATAAAATAGGTTATATTACAGAGAGCCTGATTTTCAGAGATGTTTTTTTCTTAGGTATTATATGGTTGCTATGTCTTTATAACCTTTTTTTTTTTTGTTTTTTGCTGGACAGTCAATGAAATATGAGACTGGATGCAACATTCAGTTTTTTGAGATCATGCCTTTTGAATGGACATAGCTAACTTTGTTCACACATATGGTGATCACCTTTGATTCCAACATTCACAAGGGCTTTTTCAAAAAATATTTGGAGAAAAAGTCACTGTAGTTTCTTGTAGAGCACAGGTAAAAATTAATTCATTTTTCTCCAGGATAAACCAGTATTTCTTTCTCCAGCCCTTAGTTGCTATAAAATGCACTCAGCTGGAAAAAGTTGATTCCAAGAGAGAGTTTGGTTTTTTTTCTGAAATGGAAGTGTTATTAATGTACTGTTTAAAACTGCCTAATATGCTTGTTATTATGGAATAACTTGTAAATATTATGTGACTTTGATTGTACTAAAATGTAACTATTATGGTGCTTCTAATGGAGACTGGACTGCTATAGAATCTATGCCTTTAAATTAATTTTTACAACGAAGTATATTATATTATATTCAGACTTCCACACTTTTCTCACATGTTCATATTAGAGGAAAGTGAAAGATAATTGTTCTACCTTAAACATTCAAAGGTAGAGGAATTTCCAGTTTGTTTTCTGAGTAAACTGTAGTGGGCTGTGATTATGTGCATGCATGTGATCTAATAACTCTGACTGCATGATCATATACTATTGGTCCCTGAGTGGTGAAGTGCAACAAATGGTTGCTATTAGCTTTTTGAGTAGCAATTGGATATTTTATTGTCACACTAGAAGGTCAAATTCTTCATTAGTGTGTTCTCTGCAAATATTGCTGTTTCTCAGCTTCCCCATGCTCACAGCTCCAGGAAAGAGCATTGATATGACTGCACATTTCCCAAATGGGTTATTCTAGGTGCTGGTGAGATGCAGTTGTAATGGAAGCAGCCTGAAGAAACATCTCTGCAGCGTAAGAAGCATGTTAAATTAGCCCATATGAGCTATGGCTCTTAAGTTGCTTTGATACCTGAATCATTTCAGAGTAGGTTTGTATCTTTATACAGAGTTACAGGCTGTAGGTTGAAGCCTCCACCTCAGGCAGATCTTAAAGTTACCACACAGTATCTCCCAAACCCAGTAATGATGCATTCCATGTGTAAGTCAGTGCAAAGGTCATTCTGGTCTGGTTTTGTAACCATCTATTACTGTGCCTGCTTTAGTCATGTCATAGCTCTGCAATAAGGCCTTCAGAATTTGACCAAGTTTTTGTCAATGTTAAATCGGAACCCTTCAGATTTAACTAGTTATCTGTGACATCACAGAGTGTTCATCTTTCTTGTCTACTGGGGAGGGCAGCATCAAATTTTGATTAATGAAGATCTTAAAGAGACTACTGTAGAGCCTCAGCTGCAAATTAAGTGAGGACTCTTTGATGTGCCTTTGCATTGCAATGAGGGGAGTTTTCCTCATGCCATGGAGAGCAGCATGCCTGCTTGTACGTGGAGCTGGAACGGTTACGTCTTTGTGCCAGTCTTGCTAAAGCTCTGTGATTATTCACGTGGGGCTGGACCTAACCCTCTGCTTCATTATCTATCCATGGGAAATAAATGATTATGGTGTGTGACTGAGGCAGTACAATAGCTGATTTTCCAAGATGTAAGGCAATATGTGTGTAATATCAATGTGCAAACAAGGCAGCCTTTAGTGTTGTTTTGCATAGACTTTCGTGAAAAAGTCTCAGTATTCAGTGAAGGCAGCACTGACGGCATTCAAAATATGCTGCTTTAGGGCCCCTTGAAGATGTTTATCCTTTCCTACCTTTGTCTGAAGCACATCTGCTGTAGCTCAAATCCAAAGGCAGTTTGTTTGCCAGGGTTCAGATTAGATCTTTAATTAAGCTTTCATCCCCACTAGCACAGACAACAATGTCAAGTCTGTAGACCCCATGAGAAAATATAACTTATTCCATTGGCTCCCATGGTTTGCAACATTGTTAGCATGCTTTAAACTGTTTGGGCTGTGCTGAGAGTGAATACTGTATCCTAAAGGAAATTAATTTTTATTCTAAATTCGGTTTGTAACATTATTAAATCCAATTAAAATGTGTCCTTTAGGGATAAACTGAGGTCTACATGGTTCAGTCTCCAGGGTGCTCTTCTCCAGCAGTTTGTTTGCTCTCCCCAGGCCATGGTAAGGGTGGAGGGAGCTGGTCTGAAGCAGGTGATGGCATGTACTTGTAACATTTGGAGGACAGGGGTCTGAAGGATTTTGCCTGACAAGGGCAGACGAAGATGCATTCAGTGTATCTGCACAGTAAAGTCATGGAAACTGCATGTAAACACTTCTTTGCAGGACTTCGTATTTGTTTCCTAAATTTCAAGTGCTTGCAGAGACCATGACAAGATAGTCTTGGAGTTAAATCCTGTTGGCGGCCAGTCACAAGCGGTGTCCCCCAAGGCTCAGTACTGGGGCCACTCCTTTTTAACATCTTTATCAATGATCTTGATGAGAGGATTGAATGCACTCTCAGTAAGTTTGCAGATGACACCAAGCTGGGAGGGAGTGTTGATCTGCCAGAGGGCAGAAAGGCACTACAGAGGGACCTGGATAGACTGGATTGATGGGCCAAGGCAAACCGTATGAGTTTCAACAGGGCCAAGTGTTGGGTCCTGCACTTGGGCCACAACCACCCCAGGCAACCCTACAGGCTTGGGGAGAAGTGGCTGGAAAGCTGCCTGACGGAAAGGGACCTTGGTGTGCTGATGGACAGTCGGTTGAATATGAGCCAGCAGTGTGCTCAGGTGGCCAAGAAGGCCAATGGCATCCTGGCTTGTATCAGGAATGGTGTGGTGAGCAGGACAAGGGAAGTCATTCTGCCCCTGTACTCGGCATAAGTGAGGCCTCACCTTGAGTACTGTGTTCAGTTTTAGGCACCTCGATACAGAAAGGATGTGGAGGTGCTGGAGCAGGTCCAAAGAAGGGCAACAAGGCTTGTGAAGGGCTTGGAGAATATGCCCTACGAGGAGAGACTAAAGGAACTGGGGCTGTTTAGTCTGGGAAAGAGGAGGCTGAGGGGAGACCTCACTGCTCTCTTAAAATACCTGAAAGGTGATTGCAGAGAGAGGGGGGCTGGTCTCTTCTCACTGGTGACAGGTGACAGGACAAGGGGAAATGGCCTCAAGTTGCGCCGGGGGAGGTTTAGGTTGGAT